>NC_053112.1:23509061-23556561 GCF_010015445.1 Perca fluviatilis | reverse complement strand
CACTGTGGAACGTCATACGTTCTGTGGTCTCTGTTGACGCTTTTAAAAATTGTGTTTTCTCGGTTTTTATTTTTTATTTCTAATTTTATGTCATTCATTTTTATTGCTTGTTGTTCTTACTGTCGTTGGTCTTATTTTCCAATTTTACTCTTGTGAAGCACTTTTTTTTAACTTTGTTCTGTAAAAGGTGCTATATTTAATAAACATATTATAATTCTGATAAACTCGATTTCCCGCAAAATCGCAGAGAGCGAGAGCGGGTTGTATGTCATCTCCGGAGGTCAGTAGCCAATCACAGCACTGGATTCTCTTAGTCCGTCTTCTATTGGTTGACAACTGACTACTGCTCTGTTGTTCAGTACAAATTGAAGGAAACAACACCGACAATAAATTACAGATACATAATCAATAATTTAATCCGAAATACTCCAACCAGCTCCGATATCAAACGATATTCGTGACAGCTGAAAGCAAGGGAACCTCAGGCATACGAAGGTTTGTTTTTTCTAGTAACCATGCTAGCATTGCTAGCAAAGTAGCCAGCGTCTCGTCGCCTCGTCTTCATCTTCATGGGTCTCTGCTGTTGAGTCTGCCAGGCTTGTGCTGGAGGCAGCGAGGCTAACAAATTAATGCCATCGGCCAGGGTGGGTTGCTTTTATATATGTACAATATTTATGACATGCCGATTTTAAGATTTTTGTTAATCGTAGTCTGACTAAACGAATTGATACTACGATGAAATGCCAAGCTATCTAACATGTTAGCATTGTGCTTTTAGCTGAGCTAGCTAGCTCTACTGCTAACGCTAGTATTTGCCTACTGGCTAAGCTAACATGTTGTATTGCCACCATTTGTTCTGTAATAATTTATGTGTTAGCATGTGCCGTTGTTTCACTCGTAGAACTCCGGTCATATTATGAGTGGGGCGAGTTGCAAAGCTAACGGCGCTGTGTACCCCGCCTCATCAGCAATGATGAACTCTGTGAAGAAGCCGAAGATGGAGCAGATTCAGGCCGACCATGAGCTGTTCCTACAGGCCTTTGAAAGTGAGATTTCACTACTCGTCACTTTGTCATGCAACTTTTCTAGTTTGGTAACACGATAAGAACTTTTCCATGTACTCCATAAACATTTAGCAACTCGCTTAACTTCACTGTTACTTATTTTGTTTTCAATAACTGCTTTTGGTTGACAGGCCTCCATAGTTTATCTGGCACTCTAGCGAGCTCCGGATGTTGTTTGTTATAACTAAAGTTAAACGAATCTAATTTTTTTCTCTTTTAGATGGCAATTCTGGAATCAATAAAAACACATCAATTGTTTAATACGTGTTCAGTTTATCATTGGTTGTTGGGTGTTTTGCCTAATCAGCCACCACCTGTTAACACCCCTTCTTTTGACATGTGTTAGCAATAATATGTAGTAAATTCTTAGATGCTGACACAGTGAAAGTGATTGACAGCAGACTGATGAAGGCTTCGGTCTCACAAACCAGAAGCTGTAAAACAAAAAAAAGCTTTTTGTAGTTATACTCATGTATAACTACAACTGGTTAAACTTTGCAAAGTTATCCAGAAAATGTATTGATGTGATGGAACTGTATGATAGTGTCCAAACTAAACATAACAATAACACTTTTCTTCTATTTCCAGAACCAACTCAGATATACAGATTCCTCCGCACAAGGAATTTGATTGCAGTAAGTGAATTAAAGTCATTGCATTGATTGGTCAGCCTACTTAAAATGAGTGATTGATTCTTTTCTTTTCCTTTTCAGCCAGTATTTTTGCACAGGACGCTCACTTTCATGTCTCACAGAAACGGCCGAACAAATGCCAAAAGGTGTGAAATCTGATGATGTGTTTTCAGTTAAGATATATAAACAGAGTTCCTTTTTAATATATATGAAGATGCACCAACAGTTTAAAATGCTGATTCATACCTGATATGTTTATAATTATCTTATTGATGTTCTGTTACAGTATTAATGAATTAAGTTTGAACCTGTGTGACTAATCCTTCCTCCCAGGAAAACATTCAAAGTGGATGATATGTTGCAGACAGTTGAGAGGATGAAGGGAGAGCAGGATTCTTCAAGGTAACGAGGCTCTACAAGAGTTGATCTGCCAGAGAAATTGTATTGACCTAATTTATGACCATTCATATTAATAGTTGGAGCACATGAGATGACCCAATTTCACCTGTTCATTTTTCTGTTGGTTCTTCAGTTTGTCTTCACATCTACAATTAACCTTCACTGGGTTCTTCCATAAGGATGGTAAGAAAATTTTACTCAAACACCTGTGTATAGTATATTTGATTAAAGGGAAATACTCACAAATGCATCGGAAATTGGCTGAGTAGAAGTTTTTTGTTTTTTAACTTATAGTCATGCTCTCGCTGTCGTCAGGCCAATAACCAGTTGTCATTGAGTGCATTTACATGCATACTAGTATCCTGGTTATCATCAGGTCTTTGGAGTATCCTGGTCCATGTAAACACCATATGGTGAACTGGAATAATGTTGCATGGCAACCAGGGTGCAAAATTAACTGTTTTGTCCACCAGCCAAATGGCTATTGAATGTTCAATCTTTACCAGCCACTCAATAGATTACCATTGTGTTTTTGGCTGGTGAGTGAAGCATATCTACCAGCCACTTGCATAAGTTTACCAACATCTGGATGGTGCTGATTTTGTACCCTGATGGCAACACCTCATTCATGTTTCTGATCATTCTCTGTACAGAATATAATGGGTGAGAGGTCAAGACACAACTGCACACAGAACCTGAATACTATTAGAATTATGTATACAGGTTTTTTTGTGTTCCATGTACACATCCAAAATGAGACCAAAACCAGAATAAACCTCAAAAGCAGGATACTACTGTGCATGTGAACACACTTCTTGTGAGTGCTGTGTTGCCATGATACCACCCAACTTCAGTCATCAACTGCTAGCATGCTAAAGATTTGTATTGAATCAGTAGTTTGCTTTAAAAAAAATGTAAACACGCTGATAATGGTAACAAAAGGAGTGGACACTTTTCCTCAGGAGTGATGCAGAAACGTTTTCTAAAGTCTACCAATAGAGCATCAGCCTCACATAGAGATACCAATTAAAATTGTGTGTGTTTCACTTAAATGTTATCTGGGATTTTGTTGTGTATCAAAAATGAACAAAGTGATTTACACTGAACTCTTTTTGTTGCCATACAGAAAAGCCATCTCAGAATTCAGAAAATGAACAAAATTCTGTGTCCTTAGAGGTGCTACTTGTCAAAGTCTGCCATAAAAAACGCAAGGTAAAGTAAAATATTTTTGAGGCAGTCTCTCATTTTAGCAGCAAGTCATTTCACATTGCTTAATGAAGTTTGGTTATTTTTCTTTCAGGATGTCAGCTGCCCGATAAAGCAAGTGCCTACAGGTAAAAAGCAGGTGCCTTTGAATCCAGACAGTAACCAAACCAAGCCTGGCTCCCACCCCTCCTTACTGGTCTCCAGCAACGAGTTTGAGCCCAGCAACAGCCACATGGTCAAGTCCTACTCGCTCCTGTTCAGGGTGTCACGCACAGGGAGGAGGGATACTAATGGTCTGGTCAACGGAGAGGCCAACGAGAACATTGGTAGGAAATCCACGTCGAACCCTTTTGTGCTCCGTTTTTGCCGTAGTACAGTTTGTATTGGGAGGAATGATTTAAAACTGCCTTTTGTTATGAGATCAGCCTAGGCAGACTATAATAGCTCTGGAGTGGGCCACAGTACACTGCTGGTTGAAAGGAGTCTTGCTCTGGGCATATCTTTATAATAAAATAATTCTGGCTGCAACTAAAACGGTTGCTGGTTGGATAGGAATTTTCTCAATCTTATTTTTTTTTGTGTGTGTGTGTGTGTGCAAAGATGTAACAGATACTCCTAGTAGAAAGAAGAGAAGTTCATCCCATAGAGATGAGGGAGAGACCACAGAGACCTTTGTTGCACAGATGACTGTCTTTGATAAGAATAGGTAAGGTTTTAAGTTTTAATATCACTTTTGTCATTCCTTTTGACTGTACCTTTTTAAAATCCCTGCTCTTCACTTGTTTTCTGCAGGAGATTGCAGCTGCTGGATGGGGAATACGAGGTGTCCATGCAAGGGATGGAGGACAGCCCTGTCAGCAAGAAGCGGGCTACGTGGGAAACCATTCTTGATGGAAAGGTATGGGAGGATTTGTACATGTGTCGGCATGAAGCGTGCAAGGGTTTTCTCCTTTTCGGCTCTCCCTTTCATATCTTAAGGATTTGATTGTCCTCTTCACATCACCACATCACTGACCATTATTGGCTGTCCCACAGAGACTGCCACCATTTGAGACATTTTCTCAGGGACCCACATTGCAGTTTATGCTGCGTTGGACAGGTGATGCTAGCGGAAAGTCCACTGCTCCCGTGGCAAAGCCCCTTGCTACACGCAACTCTGACAGCTCCAGCCCCATGGAGACTAGAACCAGCAATCACCGAGCTGCCCTCATGAGTAAGTACAAAAAAACCACAGGGTAGCTGACTGTTTTAAGATGTGGCTGAATTAGAAATACGCTGTGATGGGGAGGGTTTCTATCAATATTCTCGTGTGGAAACGGCAGTATTTGCAAAATAATTTTATTACATCTTGAATTATATTTAATGTTACATTTTAAGAGCAGGAGGCAGAAAAAAATCCATAGATAATGGAAGGAGGCATTAATAGTTAACAATTCCACCTTCTGCTTCATAAAATAGCTGCAAACCTCTTCATGAAGGACACCAAGCAAAGAACTGAAGATGATTTATTTATATCATGCCAGATTCTCTGAGCAAAGTTGAATGGGTCATAGTTTTGGATTTTTCGCCCGCTGTGATATTGGTGTGGGATGGTCTATTTGTAACTAAATCTGGCAAAAGGCACCCTATGAGTCATAGCTGTTGAATTCTTTTGAGACATGCACTTCACTCCATGAATGTACTGGCAACTTTAACATGTCACTCTTTTGAAAGAGTGTTTCTTCGAGTTATCAAGCAAATGTTTGCATACTTGATATGAGAAAATGGGAATTGCATCAGTCATTACCTAGAATATTGTCATGTTTAACTCTGTTCAGGTTGTGTGAAATAGGCAGCCACATTCTATATGTTCTAATTATTGAAGAAATGTATAAGAAGATATATTGGGGTGTCTACAGGGTTGCTTAGGCAAGGGAGAAGTGGGGTTGAGGCTCTATTCAGCACCAAAGATGCATGATGGTATTTAAGCCACAGAAAAACATCAATCCAACTGCAAAATAAGCACACTGTTTTCCCTTCCTCTTATTACATTTGAAGAGTAAATTTGCAAAAAACAGACAAAAGCCATTCTTAAAATAAATAATCCAACACCAGTTAGATTTTTGATTATATATGAAAATTAAAAATAATTTGACATATCCTATCAAAACAACCCAACTCAAGTTAGATTGATTTTCACAGGATTCCTAAAAGAAGAAAAAAAACATGATTTAGGAAAATAAATGTATCTGTTTTTGCAAATTAACCCTTCATTTCAGCTGTTGTGGTAGTAAGGAGGAAGGAGACAAATGTAGCACAAGCATTGCTGCCCTACCTGTAATGGTCGTGTCATCTTTTGAACAGAACCATAATAGAATATTTGCACAGAAGAGACCTGTGTAAGCCAGCAATGTTGCATGTTCCATGTCTGAAAGGGGCTTTAGCAACAGTGATATGTGTGTGCTTGTCATTTCAAGTCTTGATATTATGGGGCGAACTATGCAATTTCTTTTTTTTCTTTCTTTTTTTATACATTTTCTCAAATACATCTTGAATGTATCAAGTCAGATTCATGATTTGATGATTCACCAAGAAATAACCTGTCCATCTGTTCCCATCAGCAGTGAAAGAGTCAGTCAGCACAGACATTCAGACGAGGAAAGAGCAGGTCCTGTGTGAGCCGCGGCAGAAGCTACGTATATTTTATCAGGTACACCACACTAAAGTAAGAAACACAACTGAGCCTGGGACACTGATTTACTAGAGTCTTTTGGTGAGAAGGCTTTTTTTTTTTTTTTTTGCAGTCATTTAAAAGTGTTTGGAATTACTGTCACGTTTTGAGACCATGGTTTGTAATTGTCCAGCAAGACTACCACAAGATTCATAAATATAGCTTAAACCTTGACCCTGTTGGGCACTCAAACCTTAGGGTTCATGTAACAAAATGTGACAGTAACTCTTATGTTATACTAGAATAGAATCATCCATTTACATCTGCTGGAGGTTTACCTTCTCTAGTTTACCTTGTAACCAATGTGATGTGTCCGTGTTCAGTTCTTGTACAACAATAACACGCGGCAGCAAACCGAGGCGAGAGATGATCTTCACTGTCCCTGGTGTACCCTGAACTGCAGCAAACTCTACAGCCTGCTCAAACACCTCAAACTCTCCCACTCCCGCTTCATCTTCAACTATGTGGTAAGGAACGGAGTGTGTTTGTTATAAGTGTGTAGTTGGGATAGCCAAAGATACTATGGGGGGGTGGGGCTCTGGTCTCCATTGGGTGCGTGTATGTAAAACCACATCTCAAACGTCACAACTTGGTAACAAACATGGACAGCTTGGTGGATGAATGGTAAAAGCAAGGCTAGTTTACTCTGAAAGTTCTTTGATGCTCTCCTAAACAACTCTTGTGTCAGAAGATTGTCACTGCACACACTGAGGGACACTATTCTGTGTTTACACTGTTTTGCTAGTTCGGCGAACTGAGAGGAAAAATGTACCTGGAAAACTGGTATACCTACTTTTTTAAGCAGCTACAGTAGTTGCTCATTCTTCACCTTTTCTCTTTCCCCCTCTACCCTCTCTTACAGAACTCCTAGCGTTCGTAGAGAACCCTCTGGATAAAAGTGTCTGAGACAGAGAAACAAAGTAGGGCTGCGGCATTATAGGACTATATATCGTGATAACAATCGTATATTTTGGTTCTCTCACGATGTTGAAGAAACAGCAGCCAAACTGCGTTATGGATTATATTTACATCATTTGGACAATGGTTTGTGTTCTCTTACAAAGATTTTGGCCATATGGCCCAGCCCTCCAAAGAATAATGTGGCTTTCCCTTTAAGAAATCTCACTTCTAACCTTGACCGTGAGTTCCAGGTTCCCCTTGATCACAGTATTGGGCAAATTTTCTTGTAAAATTTCACTGATGTTTATTCTTTCTCTTTTTTTTTTTTTTTTTTTTTTTTTTTTTTTTTTTTTTTTTTTTCTCCATAATCTGCAGCCTCACCCCAAAGGAGCAAGGATAGACGTGTCCATCAATGAGTGCTATGACGGCTCGTACGTTGGCAACCCTCAGGACATCCACAGCCAACCCGGCTTTGCTTTCAGCCGCAATGGCCCAGTTAAGAGGACTGCCGTCACTCACATATTGGTTTGCAGGTAAACCTGTGACCTTTGTTCAAAAGCAGTTTTCATTTTCAAAGCATGCCAGACAATGTAATTACTTATTTTCAATTTAATTTGGTTTGGTGATGAATTGGTAATCAATGAATTGACTTTAATGAACTGGTCATGAGCAGTGAGTGGACTTAAAACCGGTTTAGACCAAGAGCAGTTTGTGGCACTTGGCAAGAAGGTGAACCTAAAAAGATCAGCTCTTTTCAGTCGGCAGGTTTCTTATACTGGTGTGGTAATTGAAAAGTAAAAACGTGTGGTGAAAATTAAAGATGTGAACTTTTGATATAGGTGCACTAGCACCCAATCAATCCCAATCCTGTTGCCTATACGGAGTCCGATCTGATACTTATTTAAATGTTAATTAAATGTATCCAAATACTCATGGTCCTGGTTAAAATATAATTAAGGTTACATTTCTGACGTGGTAATATCTTTAAAAAAAGAAGAAAAAAAATGAATATGAAAGATCTAAAATTCCAGCGTTCATAGTGTATTTGCTTTCTCTCCTCCATTCTACTAGGCCCAAGAGAACCAAACCAAGTCTGTCAGAGTTCCTGGAGTCTGAGGACGGAGAGTTGGAGCAGCAGAGGACCTATGTCAGCGGACACAACCGCCTCTACTTCCACAGTGACAGCTGCATGCCCCTGCGGCCCCAGGAGATGGAGGAGGACAGCGAGGACGAGAGAGATCCAGAGTGGCTCAGAGAGAAGACTGCCACGGTGAGGAGCCCATTACTCATTGTGTCTGACTTCACTGTTGAATAAAAGTTGTGAAACCACTTATGGAGACACCCATAAAGGTACATTTCTTAAGTTACTCCCACTAACTGAAGCGTCCAGAGAATCTCACCTTGGCTGACTTGAGAGGCATTGATTGATTAAAGGTGCTGTAGGTAGGATTGCGAAGATCCAGGACTTAGCCAAAAAATTTGAACATTGACAACTTCTCAGTCCTTCCCCCTTTTACCATGAAGCCCAAACTGTCTCCTACGGGGATTTTTGCAAATTGCACTAGGAGGAGCCAGATTTCTTTTTTTTTTTTAAATTACCTGCCTAATTTAGTTCTATTCAAGCATAGGGTCAGTTTCAGCAAATGTGACAAAGTTAGTTTTATAAGTCTTACCTACTGCACCTTTAAAGTCTGTGGTAATGACTGACCTGGTTTATGATGTTGTTGAAGTGTGTTTCATTATGGTTTTTTATTAATTTTTTTTTTAAGATTTTTTTTTTTTTTTTGGGCATTTCTGTGCCTTTTTAATGGATAGGACAGCTGAGATATGAAAGGGGAGAGAGAGGGGAGAGACATGCAGGAAACCGTCACAGGTTGGACTCGAACCCTGGACCTTCTGCGTCGAGGAATAAACCTCTACGTATGTGCGCCCGCTCTACCAACTGAGCTAACCCGGCCACAAGTGTGTTTCATTTTAAGGAGAACATAAGAGTCTACTTTACATCCTGTCGGTATGCAAAGAAACATCTCATCAGTTTCATTGGTTTGACTGTTAACTTGTAACACAATGTACACTTTAGCTTAAATCATAATGCTCTGCAGAGATACTTGATTGGCTGAAAGCACAGCACTATGACTGGAAAACTGCATCTTGTGTAGTTGGTTATCAGTTATCATTGATTCAGACTGAAATCAATAAAAACTGAACACAAGTAGGTTTACTTCACTAATGCAAGTAGCAAGAGCCCAGTAATGAAATCCATCAAAGGAAAAATGTTTAGTAACCTTGACTGAGGCCAGTAAACTATTACAATCACTCTTTTAAAGGGGAACTATGCAGTTTTTTTTGGACTGGTTATATGACTTTTTTCGGGTTGAATGGTGGTTGACTCACTTCCCACTAGCGCCTGTGAGCGGAAAACCAACCCTTGCAACTTTCGGCCGGCAAGCCACCGGCCTCAGCATCAGGAAATATCGCATGATATCAGGTCTCGCGATGGAACGAATTGCTTCACGGCACTGCACGCACACGCCCACTCAGGAACCGGATAGCAAGAACAAGATAGCGATGGAGTTTTTCACGCTATCGCCATGGCTGAGCCGGCAAAAAAGAAACCGAAAGCTAGGAAAGCATTGTCGGAGGAACAGAGAAAGGGGAAACGGCAGACTGACCAAGCGAAGAGTCAGACGCAAGTAAACGTAGGAGCTGCCAAATATCTATTCCGACGCTGTAGGGGGAGCTCTATAGAGAAACCTGCAAAGAAATGGCCAAAACTGCATAGCGCCCCTTTAAATAGAATGTGGTAGGAATAGTGTTTCTGAGGTGCCCAAATAATAAAATATTGAAGGGGAGGTGAAAATGAAGCTTTGGAATTCTGATGTTGGTGTCTGATCAACCCTGCACGCCATAAATAACTTGGAGGTGCTCGGAGCAAAAATAATTGCCAACACAAAACACTTCTTCAGCTTGCTCTTACACAACATTTGTATCCCTTCAGTATTGATTTCCAGAACCTGCTAACATTACTTGCTGTAGTCTCTATCAATATTACAGTAATGTCACATAAGGGCCAACAGGAAATGCCTAAAATGAATTGATCATCATTAAAGTTGTTCCTAGGGATGCACCGATCCGACTTTTTCTGTCCCGATACCTGGATTTTGTGTATCTGTCGATATCCGATACTGTTGTTGAATTAATAATAAACTGTATACCTTCCACCTTATACTTTCATTCCACCATGTGGAAGAGACTGAAGGCACCAGACTTTCCTAACTAAACATTACTTTCCTAACTAAGACAAAATAACAGATGTAATGTATTGAATTCTTTATTTAAAAAAACAATTGTGCATTCAAAATCAAAAATAGAATGTAATCAAACTTCTTAAAATAAATTTTAAATAAATAAAATGTAGCAGTAGAAACAAAATGGTGAATACTCTTCCAGCATGCGACCCACGCTGCTGTACGAACGGAGAAATAAAATTTTTAAATTAAAAAAGCCTGTGGATCTGTACATTTTTTTTCGATCCAGCTGTTTTGTCAATATCGGGCCGATATCCAATCTTAATATCAGATCGGTGCACTCCTAGTTGTTCCGTTGCTTTCAAGACCAAACTTCATTACAATCTGATCACAGGTATTGGCGTATTTGCTGACATCACAGCAAAGGTTTTAAACATGACATACGTTAGCGTTAGGGGCCATGGTGCCAAGATATTCCATCACTTTAATTGTATCATACATCATTTCTTTTTATTTATTTTTTTTAAATTTCTTTTAATTTTTTTTACTTACAGCAACTGGATGAGTTCACAGATGTCAATGAGGGAGAAAAGGAAGTGATGAAGCTGTGGAACCTGCACGTCATGAAGTATGGGTATGTTGTATATGGTAGACATTGCTCCATCCTCATACAGTATTCATGGAGCTGAGATTATTATTATTATTATTATAATACAACAATATAAGAGTTGGGTAATGTGCTTATTTATGCAGTTTTTATTTTTGATGGTTAACTTGCCTAAGCTCTGAAGAGAATTTTGTTGCTGTAGAAAACCAGAAATTACAGTGTCAAACCGGAAGGTTGCTACAGATTGAAACCAAATCCAAAGCACTTAGATTCACTTGTAATCCCTCACATGTAAAGTATACCTGTTGGAGCTGTGGCATCAGTTTAGTCACCTATATTTGTTGTATTGTAGTTACAGCTACTCTTGTCCCATCGGTCTATTGAAACACTAGGAACAAAGCTCTTCTCCATTTCCCCCTGCAGATTCATAGCAGACAACCAGATGAATCAGGCCATCATGCTGTTCGCTGAGAACACTGGTGCTCATATCATCCGCCGCAACCTCTGCCGCAACTTCCTCCTGCATCTGGTCAGCATGCACGACTTCAACCTGGTGAGCACAGCCACCATTGACCGCGCCATGGCCCGTCTGCGACAGATCCAAGAAGAGCTTCCAGACACCGAGGAGGAGCAGCAGGACCAGACTGTGGTATCAGCAGGCGCCTGCAATGGCAATGCCGTCACCTCCACCGGAGGGAAACAGGGCAAGAGGACAAAAAGCGCACTAACAGACTGATGTAGGATGGATGGACGGATGGATGGACAGATGGATGGAACAACGACTGTTGTGTTTTGTTTTCTTCTTCAATGAACATTACCAACCCTTTGGTGCTTAGATAGGTGGGAGAACTGGTCTGTGCAGAATCTGACCTGAAGCAGACCAGCATACAAGGTAAACAAGTTTTTGGAACTTGAGAACTGAACCAAATATGAACAATATAAAAGTGAATCACCCACATCTACACAAACCAGGAATTTGAGGACTGGGTGATGTAAGTTGAACCTACTAAATATGCATTTTGTAGGAGCCGCTGAAGTGTTTGGGTGAGAGAGTGAACAAACTTGTCTTTTGATGTGGCACGACTACCTGTGGTATGTCCATGTTATAGACAACTGTATGAAGACTACAGTTCAAAATGTACAGGTAACATTGTCACTCTTGATTATTTGTACACATACACAATAACCTTGTTGACAGCTTATCCTTTTAGCTGATTATTTTAGCACTTGGTGTTTGTATTTAGAAATGTTACCTTGAAATTGTCTTTTTTTTTTTTTTTTTTTTTTTCAATTCAGGCTGCGCTAATTGTTAAATGCAGCTTCTTTACTGTCAGTGGAGAAATGTTAGTGGGTTTATTTTCACTGTTGTGAATGACATTTAATTTGAAGGGTCATACAGTAACAGTAAAAATCTACACTATTGGCATCAATGTCTAGAGTATATAAAGCCTGTAAGGCTTGTGTTAGGCCCCCCAAATGAATTGTGGGTTTTGCTGGTAGGTTGCCATGACGATAGTGATGTACCATAAGCTTTGATTCCTGAACAAGAGAATAAATTCTGATTTGGGTCCATGCTAAAACTCCTGCATGTACTTCATCACCCCTAAGCCTGTTGGCCTGCATTGATAAAGCTCAAGGAAAGCCAGGGAAATCAACTTTTTTCCCCCGAAGATTTACTGAAACAACCAGCAGCACATCGCCCCATGTTTCGTGCAGAGTGCATAGCATTCAAGATATAGAAGTCAAGTTTTCTGATGACCTGTAGTTTTTCAACTTTGAGATTTGAACATGTTGCAATCACAATGTTAAACGTGTTTGAAGATGGGTTCTGCGTGTCAGTAGCTATTGACAGAAAATGTGTTTCCATGTACTCACGTCAAATGTTTAGATGTGCCCTTTTCTGAATCCAATAATTAACAGATTGTAGTTCTTCTCTCAAAGCAATATGTCAGTTTTCTGTCCTGTTAGGTGCAATTTATGCCAAAGGCGGATATTTTCATCAGTCTTAGTTCTGTATATTATTTAGCATCTTTTCTTTTGTTCATTCCATAATGAGTTTTGAAGAGAGGAAAAAAAAGCAGCACTAGTTGTTTTGTAGTGTGCACATTAATTGGTAATCATCACCACTCAGTTTCATCAGACTTCCCTTGTGGCCAACCAACAATATATTTTTCCTCCCTCCATTATTCATGGAAGGTTCCTGTATTCATCTGGGAAATGGGAGACCTATTCACTATCATTGTTAAAACACCCTGTAAAAAAATTGTGATCTGTACACTCTGGCTAGGGGGATTTTTATATTTAAAGAAATAAAATACATTTGACCTTATTCATGGCTGTAATGTTTAAGCAATTTTGGACACTAGCCATCTGTCTCCATCAGGGTCTCTGCCTAGCCATATCAGTTGTATCCTAATTCAGTCTGAATAATACCATTTCCCTTCAGGTTAAAACCTTGGTTTATGAAATATATATACAAATTCATGCAGCAGAAAGTTAGATACTGCTGACCATTTCTTTAAGAAGAAACCGTTATGTTACTGAAAAACAATGTTATACTAAGTTCAAGCTGCATGTTCTTTTGTATTATAGGCCTTGTTTGACAGCAAAAAAAATTCACTTCCTCACTTTTTCTAAATCTTTTGACAGCATCATACGGTCCTCACCAGATTGAGAGTTTGATCACACTCAAGAACAAGTGAACCTAAAGTTAAGACTATTTTGTCAACTGTTTCAAAGTAAAGAATCATCGGTGAAACAATTTAAAAACAATTTCATAAATGTTCACTAAATTTAATTTTGCTGAGATTTCATGCGGCACATCACTGTGGCTGAGGTCAGATTCAGAGTCATAACTTTTACTGTCTGTCATGACAGAAAATAGTCTTTAGACATGGCCTCAACATACAGTGCAAAAACAAAACTGACCGTAAACGTACAATAGCTTCTACAACAAATGTATACCAGTCCTAATGAGCTTTCAAAATCAGAACAGTTTTTATGAATGTTCACACAAGGCAACACTAAATAGGAATTACTAAATTGCTTTTTCTTTTTGAAAAAAAAGGAAAAGGAAAAACACACGACCAAGAAAGAGAAACAAAAGCTGGTGACAACAGCAAGAGTTACCACTCTGGATTTAATTCTGGATGAGGGGGGAAAAAATGAGTGGTGGGAGTTATGATTTTAGAGGAAAATGTGTCCTCCGTGACCATTAAAGTTATATTTGTTTATAATAACCTCGCCATTTAATAACAAGGTTTAGGCTTGTGTGACGTGAAGCTTTAACGACTTCATAACATTGGAATCAGTTCTGTTCACCTGCTAAACTGTAGCTACGTCGTACGAGAGCCTGTGTGGGATTTGTCTATACACGATCTTTGGCTACTACTACTACTACTAAACCCATAGGACTACACCAAAGAACTTCTAAGACACGTGCCAGAGTGATAGAGAAAGACAGGTTTGCTAATGTTTTAAAGACTACGCAGAAATATTCACTCTGACATTCTGGCTCTGCTTCGGATGCCGTCAAGCGGGATCTCCGATCGTAATCAGACCTTCACTGACAAATCAGCATTCATTAGCAGAATGCTAGCGTGTTATGGGCTACAACGATTCACCCTGTAAGAAATCAAAAGGACATAAGTACTCGTTCATTCAAATTTCGACCTATAACCCATGTTGAACTTGCAAAAACTACAATCAAATCTGAGGTTTCTCAACGACAATCAGGCGAAAGAGCCACATTTAGCCGTCTAGCTCCATAGAGTCCCATTCATTTTGCACTGGACCGCGATCACCCCCAGTGGAACTCTGGTGGAACTGCAACCAAATTCGGTACAATGGGGCTGAATAGGGAGTGGAATGGCTTTCCGTAGACTGGCTTTGACCCAACCTTCTCGCGACTCGCGCACGTTTTAAACGTCATTCCATAGCGGTTGAGACGTTTACGATTCAACGCCAACCGTTAAGAGCAGAAGTAGTTTACTAATTTACTATGCGGAACAAACTCAGGCGGAACAAGAAATGTAAAGATGATTCGTGCCCGAGCAAAGAGCAGCCGCGAGCCGCCGAGGTGATAACGTTGGAGTTGTCAGAGTCGAGAGTCGATGATGAAACACCTCCAGAAAGAGCATCAGCCTCGCTGGCAGCGAAATACAGATATGTCGCTGCAGACGTGTCGACCCCAACACCACTTCTGGAGGAGAGGGAGAGTTTTTGCGCAAAAGGCATTACAATTGCGCCCGTTTTCCTACACACATCACAGCGCAGTAAGAGTAAACGGAGCAGTGACGGGAGGAGGCTGGGTCAGCCTGTAGAGAAGCTGCAGGAATCAGTGCTCCCTCCTCAGACTGAAGATGTGCAGCTGGTGAAAAGTCATCAGCGTTTATCAACACTTACTCACCTGGCAGAGAGAAAGAGGCATAGGAGAGGACAGCTGTCACCCTCAGCTCTGCACAGCTGTCTGGAAGAAATCCAAACATCCAACCAAGCATTTCCAGTCCGAACAGTGTTCAGCACTTTGCAGAAGAAAGTGGGTGAAAGGCTGCAGGATTTTGGATCCACAGGTTAGATTGAGCAGCAGTCCCTGTTATTCTGAGCGTGCATTCAATCCATTGATGTATTCATTCATTCATAAAGCAGGTTGACGGTTTATATAGCCATCCAAACTTGTCAGCCATCTGAACTTGTGCTGCCATGACCATTTATGCCTCTTTCTCCTTTCCAAAGCAGAACAGCTAAGCTCCCTACAGAACCACTTAAAAGAGAAGAGAAAATGGGGGAATGAAAGCTCTGAGAGGGTGCCCAAACGTCTGAGGTCCAGTCTCGCTGCAGAGGGTGCTGTTGGTATGGGCCACTGTCTCCTGTCAGCACAGGGTGTCCAGGAAAGTCCTGTCAAGACGCAGGGCAGGAGCAACAAGCTAAGTCGTACTCACAGACTGAGGCAGCAAAGTGGGAGCCCAGCAGGCCTGGCAAACCGCTGTGAGCCTGTGGACTCTGGATTGATAAATCACACAGAATCTTACAGCCAGTCCCTCAAAACCTCTAACATCCACCAAAGAGGTAAACTTGTCATATGATAATTGTTTTATGACATGTTTTATGTCCTTTACATTGCAGGAAATTAACTTTTGTCAATTTATTTTGTCTAGATTCCAGTTTAGAGGATGTTCTCTGGACAGACAAATACAGTCCTCAGCATTCAAGTGAAGTCATTGGCAACCCTGCCGCTGTGAATAAACTGCAAAGGTTAGTTTAATATAATTAGCTCCATCACCCTTTAACTGATATATTGGACTTGAGTGGGGACGGTGTGAAAATAGTCTTTGAATGTTTTTTTTTCTCTGGTGTTCAGTTGGTTGAAGAAATGGAAACTAAGGGCCGACTGTTACGAGAGGAGAAAAATGGAGGAGAGCAAACGAGAAGAAAACAGCAGCGGTATGAGCTGGCATTTGTCATTCTCTTATATCACAGCTCAGGGTCAAATTTTTTTATGTGGTTTCTAACTGAACCATGACCACAAGCCTGCTTATTTTTGAGTATGCACATGCCTTTTAATGACTCAGGATTTCGCAGATTTTTCCATGTGTGGGGGTTTTCGGTTAGAAAAGTCATCATGACTGTCCTCCTGTGCAGAATCATGGGACTGTGGAGACTTCCAGGGTGAGGCTGGGGCCGAGGACCACAGAGAGGAGCCGCTTTGCAACGCCATGCTGATCACAGGACCTCCAGGTGTGGGCAAGACCGCTTCCGTGTATGCCTGCGCTCAGGAGCTTGGCTTCAAGGTTGGAATCAAGCTGGACCTATATGGAATCCATGCAGCCAAAGGCTGATAATCTGCATTCATAGCAATGTCTTTAAATACACTGCTCTGTAGCTCACTGAAATGATGTCTTATTTAAAGTTAAATAAAAGGAATTATCCTTTTTAATGGTTGTTTTCCTTTACAATCAAAGGTATTTGAAGTGAACTGCTCCTCACAGCGCAGTGGGCGCCATGTTCTGTCCCAGCTGAAGGAAGCTACCCAGTCCCACCTAGTGGAGATGCCGGGGAAGGACCCACTGAAACCAGCTTACTTCAACAACTACAACATCAACAGCTGCACTCCCAAATCTGAGACTTTACCTGGTACGACATTAGAGTTGGGCAATATATCGATATTATATCGATATCGTGATATGAGACTAGATATCGTCTTAGATTTTGGATATCGTAATATGACATAAGTGTTGTCTTTTCCTGGTTTTAAAGGCTGCATTACAGTAAAGTGATGTACTTTTCTGAACTTACCAGACTGTTCTAGCTGTTCTATTATTTGCCTTTTCCCCACTTAGACATTATGTCCACATTACTGATGATTGTTTATTTAAAATCTAAGTGTGAAGATATTTTGTTAAAGCACCAATTTTCAACCCTAGAATATCGCCACAGTATCGATAGAGGTATTTGATCAAGAATATTGTGGTATCTGATTTACTCTATATCACCCAGCCCTATACACATAGATGACGAAGACACGGCGCTCATTGAATTACGAATAATTATACAAAATCTCTTACTTGCAAACTTACTTGTTTAAACAGGCTTGCAACAGATATTGTTTAAGGAAAAAGTAAAAAATAAATAAATAATAATAATAACTCATGGTAACAGGTTTATATATTGTTTAAATGTATATCTGTAGATAGGAGTCCTCAATGTCATATTAACATATATTACAGGCATTTATATTCTTTTCTTTAACAGGAAAAACAGCACGTCCCAAAAATGTCCCCTCTACCTCAAAAAAGAGAGCAGCACAGAAGTTTGGCCACTCCAGTCGCAAAGGAAAAGTTAATCCAGCCATGGTCACTTTGGCCAACTACTTTAAAATGAAGGCCAAAACTGATTTGTTACATTTAGGTGGCCTGTCGCCATCTGAAAATCCAGAAAGCGAGAAATCAGGCAACCCATCCCCAGGCTCTGATCAAACGGTGCCACAGGATAAAAAGACAGCCACATCACTCATTCTGTTTGAAGAGGTAAACCATCTGGCAACCCTACACTGTAAGACATATCATTTAATGGATATGAGACCGCACATGAACCATGTTTGGTTTGATCCTTTTGCATCTGTCTGCTCCTACAGGTTGATGTCATATTTGATGATGATGTTGGTTTCCTCGCAGCCATCAAGACTTTCATGACCACCACAAAGAGACCAGTCATTCTGACCACCAATGGTAAATGCACACACTGTGTAATTTTAGAAAAGATTGGAGGACAAGCTGTGATGCAAAATAAATGTCTTCCTTAGATCCCTCATTCAAAGAGAGATTCAACCACAGCTTGGAGGAAATCATTTTCAGAACCCCATCAGCGGTAAGTCAGATTTTTAGGTCTACACTCTTGTACAACTTCAGTATGAAATGCACGTTTCCTAAAGTGGCTCACACTTTTCTTGTATGTTTGTGACAAAAAAAAAAACGTCCTCTGATGGCTGTTCGGTGTACTTTTTGAAGAATCATTAGTCGTAAACTTACCCTATCTATTCCAAGGTGAACGTCTGTAGCTACCTGCAGCTGGTGGGCTTGGCTGAGAACGTGCGACTGGAGTTGGACGATGTTAGCAGCCTCCACAGACTGTCCAGAGGGGACGTCAGACGTTGCCTCTTGCAGCTGCAGCTCTGGGTGTGCAGCGGTGGAGGACGGGCGTCTCGGAGTGGAGGCTCGCCGAAGGAGCCTACTCGTGTACAGCGTGCGTTTCTCTAAAATAAATCACAATCAAGCCCCCTTACAGACCAACATTTTGTTTCCAAAAACACCGGTGCAGATTTGCAGGAATTTTCTCAATATTTGCACTCCTCCCTAATATGTATTGCAACTGCTGCACAGCAGTTCCCCTCGGGATAAATAAAGGTCCTTTCTATTCTATCTTATCTTGTCTAGACTCGGGTCTTACTGAAAGAGGAGAACATGTAGACTCCCAACTTCCTCATTGTGACCCATGCTGCGCTGCTAGCATGCTGGGTCTCCACCCTGTGACCCAAAACCAACTGTTAAACCTTCTAAAGGCAAGTATTGCTATCTTCGCCTACTGTATATGAACCTCATACGCTTTGTATCACAGACAATTTACTCCATCTGTTAACATTTTCAGTGTCAGTATTGGTCTGAAATAGACATGGACAAGTTCCTGCGGCTCCTAGCTGAGAGCTGGAGAGGAGGTGTTCCTCTTCTGTACTCCAACCTGGAGCTTCTCCTACCCATCGAGGCCAAAGGGACTTGTGGGCTGCAGAAGGAGCTGGCACCCTCTGATATTGATCTTCACATCACGCAGCTGGATGGATATGTCAGCGGAAAGGCTTCAGCCACCAACAGCAAATCTGTTAGGAATATCTCCAGGCTTAGCAGAAGGAAATCTATCGCAACAGTGTTTGACACATCTTGCAGTTTGACACAAAACGCATCATTCTCGTCAAAAAGGGCTCATTTGAGAGTCCCTAGTTTAAGACACAAGACTGAAGAAAATGCAGCCAAAGTCGTAACAAACTGTTTGGATGCCTTGAGCGACTTCTTTGACCTCATGTCTTGCCTTGATTCCACAATGCCAGCTGCTGCAGCACCGCTTGGTTCAGGCTCATGCCGACCTGAGGCCTTTGTCTGGACAGGAGCTGAGATAAAGGATGGCTTATTGGACGTGATGAGCGAAGAGGGGGAAGTGGACAGGATTTGGAGCCAGGAGAGGCCGTTGGAAATGCAGGCCGCTGTTGAGGGCTTGGGGTGTCACAGGTGCTGTTGGCGAGTGTCTGAGGCGTGGACTGAAGCCCAAAACTACCGACAGGAACTGGGAGACGCAAGGTGGGGGAGGCTGGCAGAGAGACTAACGTTACCCGTCTCCTCCATAAAACAGAGCCTCAGCTTTAGTTTGCAACCTCTGTGTGCACCAAGGTAAGCCTATTCTCCATCTCAACTCCTGAATACTGATTCAAATTGTTTGGTGTCTAGTATTTCAGTCGGTTAAATTAATGAATGAATTAATGTATTGGTCGTAACCAAAGGGTAGGGTCAGAAGCTTCAGCTTATATCAGGCCCCCCTCCCCTCCTCACATTTTGACTGGTATGTTTTTTTGTTTGTTTACAAAGCACAAAACAAAAATGTCTCGTTTTTCCATCACCCCATACTGGTGCCTGTCCCTCCAGCGTGTCTAAAAGGAGGTACGAGCTGAGCAGGAGGGTGCTTGGCAGTAAATCCTTCAGCCTGCTGGGGAACAGACGAGCCGTCAGCGTCGACTACATGCCGGTCCTCCGCTACATCTGTCGCTTTCAAAGAGCACGGCAACAGAAAGAGGAGCCAGCCAGGTGAGCCAAACACAGTACAGGGTTAAATTAGGGCTGGGCGATATGGAGAAAATCAAATATCACGATATTTTTGACCAAATACCTCTATCGATACAGCAACGATATTGTAGTGTTGACTATTGGTGCTTTCACAAAATATTTACACAATGAGATTTTTGATAAATAATCAGTAATGTGGATATAATGACTAAGTGGGTAAAGGCAAATAATAGAACAGTTACAACAGTCTGTGATGCAGCCTTTAAAACCAGGAAAAGACAACACTTATGCCATATTACGATATTTCGATATCCAAAATCTAAGACGATATCTAGTCTCATGTCACGATATCGATATAATATCTATACATTGCCCAGCTCTAGGTTAAATTCACTTTCATTTCAGGAGACCAACTATCAGTACAAATGGCGAGTCATTTAGAATGATCGCACTGTTTTAATGAAAGAACAATAGTTTTAACTCCATTACGATAAACCCAGTCACATCAGGATAGGCTGTGTGACTACCCTGATGGGACTGTTAGATCCAATTAATTTTAGCGTGTCTTACAGTTGTATCATTGTTGAATAAAATGCTTGTAACATCACAAGAACGCTCAATATTTGCAGACAAACTTCAAATGATTTGTTCCCACATTAGGGGTTTGAACTACCTCAGCAGCACACCTCTGGGCCTCTCAAAGTCAACCATTCAACTCCTGGCAGAAGATTTCTCATAGACAACCTCATACTACCTCACTTTCCTCCAGTCAGTATTTACTTTACTGCAATCATTTTACCTGAATACTGTCAAATGAATTTAATGCTGTTGAGATGAGAAATCATTTTTTATACCATGAAAAGTAAATAAAAATGGTTTTATTTTTGTAAATTATTTTTTTAAGAATGTAAAACACTTTGATTGCTCAGGTATGGATGTGGGGATGAGACCAGTGCAGTGTTTTTCATTCTTGTTAAGGAAAGAAAAATAAAAAATACTGAGTTATTGCATAATCCATAAAACATTTATATTACAAACCAACAGTAGTTGAAAACCTCAGCCAGCAGGAAGATGGCAAACATTTATTTTATGCAAGTGTCCAAATCGAACTAGATCAATAGCAGCAATAACACTGCGCAACCCTCGTGCTCTCAGCAACCCTCGTGCTCTCAGCAACCCTCGTGCTCTCAGCAACCCCCCACCAAAAAAAAAAAAATAAACGGTATTAAGAGTGTTTTATGTAACAGCAAGAAAATTAAATACTTAATGTACCATCACCCACCATCATATCTGTTCAAGAGGTAAATGTTTGGTAAAAGGCAGAATGCCACTCAGGTTTGTTTTGGTGGATGTAGTGCACGGTTCAGGCATCAGATCGGCCACATGTAGTGGTTAACTGGAAGATTCGCTGAGCAGCTCGTAAAAAGCAACAGCCTGAAGCAGAGCATCACATAGTTCCTCTCCTCCTCTTCTGCTGCCCATCTGGAAAGAATTCCTGTACTTTACCAGCAGCTCTGGGGGGAAGTTTATCCTGGGAAGCTTCTGTGTCACCGACTCGGTCATCAGCTGTCGCACCGTCTGTGCTCCACTGGTCCGCGACTCGCCCACCATGAGTCCAAAGTGACGTCCCACAGCAGTACGCATCATGTTCAAAACTCTGCGAAGGAAGAAATGAAGGAGGGAACGTCATTTCATGAATCGTCACCAACTTCAAATAGTTGCGACACAAAAAAATAATATCAAAGGCCAAGCACATTTTAAAATAAATGTGTTTGTACAGTATTTTGGTCCCTTTCATAGTTGAAAAGTCATTGGTATGAAATCGCTTCTTCCACACCTTGGAGGAATGTTGGACTCAGGCGATGAGTTTCTTGGCTCAAGCAGAGCGAACAGCATGGCCTCCACAGTCCTCATGTGGGCCATGACAGGGAACAGAGCCGTATTCTGTACGGAGATGGACGATTTCTCTATTATGTAGAAGTCAGCTGATGGGAGGAGTGCCAGAACAGTGGAAACCTAATGACAGAAAAATTACAAATTGTGCAGTTGTAAATGGGCTTCTATTCAATACCGTGAGTTCCACCCAGTTGCTAATAAAAGTTCAAACAAATGGACAACAGGTGTTACATAGTTTCTCTATGAAAACTCATTTAACTAGTCACTGTGTACAATTTCAGTAATACCATGGACTCTGGCATTTATACTCACATCATTCAAGTAAGCAGAAGCCATGTATGTTCCCCTCAAGAAATTTGGACATTCCACCTGTTGCCAATCCAGTACTGTCATCCCACGGTCCACATGAGCCCAGGCGATTTTATTAGTTCCACATATTAGTGACACAATGCTAGTTGCATCCTGCGTAAACAAATACAGAATCATGACTGGTCATGGTCACAGTGAATTATCCTGCCTTGTCTTGTTATATTTGTTTGACCAAAGAAATGAGATGAGAGGAAATATGGACAGGTAGCAGTCTGTTTCCCTACACAGATTTTACATAGTCAATTTATCAGTCGCAGTGAGTGCTACACAAAGAAACAAACAAAAAAGCAGTTTTAAAATATCTTCTATGGTTCATGGAGAGCTTTGTCAAGAAACTGAACTCATTAGTTGAGTATTCTTGGCCTGGGGACAAAATATTTTAACACAAAACCAGCATTACAAACGGGGTGTGGAGTTTTAAAGGCAATGGTGTTTTTACAGGGTAGGAGGGTAGAACAAAATATGCTATTAGTTGTGGGAAATGTTTGGACCTTAACATCTACCAACGATACTAGGGACTGTAAATCAGGATATCTCTGCTGCATCGAATTACCAGTTTTTTTTTATCTGTATCTCACAAGTCATACTACTTTATAGAAGCGCAATATTAAATTGTAAAAGTCCCCCTTTCGGCTTCTCAGGCAGACCAAAACCCCCAGTGTAAAATAATTGATATGGGTCAATGTGACCCGAAGTCAACACAAGAGTTAAGTTCATGTTTACAACTCGGGCGCTACAATAAGCATTTACCTCATAAAGATAACGGCAGGTGTTTGAAAATGTACAAGGACCTCACCTCCAACCAGGACCTGTCAACCTCTGGCCTGATAAACTTTGCCAACTGAATCCTCACTTTCCGCTCTTTCTTAACCGGGTTGAGGATGGAATTGAACACTATTACGGCACTTTTGTGCTTCAGCAGCGGTACATTCACCACACTCTCCAGAGTTTTAAAGGGTCCGTTTTTAGTCCTGTATTCAACAATGTTGAGCGACTTGCGGCCTCTCAGGAGCTTGACGCCTGCCATCTCCGACGGCGTAGCGGTGTTGAGCAGCTGGAGGATGGCGTCTCGTTGCTCGGAGGTGTAGCAGGCATCCAGGGATCTGTTGTCCTCTTTGCAGGGCTCAGACGTGGAGGAGATGGTGGCGTTCAGGGTCTCAAAGCCTGCCACGGGAACCCGGCTCCGCCAGCAACATGTGCACTGGAGATACCGCAGCTCCAGCTCAGGGAGGCAGCCGTGCTGAGGGCGACGGAATAAGCCAGACTGTCCTGCATACTGACCTGCAGAAGAAATAAAAGAGGGAGCTGACGGGTCAATCCAGCCAAGTTGGACTCTCCACAACACGCGAGGGAGCCCTCGTGTCACTTGCTGTGAACGTGTCAAAAAGACGTCAGACTCAAAGGCTGTTAAAACTGTCTAAAACAGATACAACTACAAACAAATACGAACATAACGTTAACTGTAGCTAACAGTTTATGGTAAGGTAGCAATATAAACTAGCTAAGTTAGCTTTACGTTACCATTGCTAGGCTGCGAATTCAAATGTAATGTTTTGCAAACGCGAATAAAGGACAAAACTTACTTCTCTGAGCGACCGACGACAGAAATCGCCTGGCAACCCACATCGTCGGTGATTAAATACAAATAATCGATGGTTTTAGCTACAACATCATACAGGTTGAACCATAGACAGTATATGTCAATGGGTTGAACAAGTTTGCCCTTTGGTTGTTGTCCGACGGTTTTCAATCGGTCGGCTTAACACCACAGCACCACTGTAAAAGGTTCCGGTAGGATCATTGAACTCATTCACGTGGTGCTGATTATTGCGCTGTATTAATAAGAAAAAAAAATTATGATTACATAACCCATTTATATTAATGAGGGTAGGTTAAATATTAGAAAGATATTTTAGTATTATGCAGTACAATTCAATAGCACCACAAACTACCAGATGTGGGAGGCAACTATTTATTTAGCAATCAATCAATCAAAATACTTTGGATATTCGGTTCATTACATATGGTCCATTCTCGAGTAGAAATATATAGAGATATTATAAGAACAAATAGAAATAAGAAATAAAATAGAATATGTATGTAAAAATGAAATAAAAATATGTGCATTATACCAAAATGTATAACATCAAAATAGAGATATGAAATATGTAAAAAAATATAATTAATTAATATATCATTTGATGATACTATTCCATATTTATCCTTTTAATCCAAAACATTTTAGTTTATAAAATATGTTAAATTGATATTGACTTAACTACCCAACCATAAAGTAGTTCTTCCACCTCCACCAGCTATATAATATGAAAATATTGCTTACACAGAAGTCTCACATTGCCAGACCTTCCTCCACAGCGCTGCGGAGGACTTACACAGTAATGCACCACTAATTAGAGGGACCATTAGGCTGCATAATAATTACTTTTAATACTCTAAATTTATTTAGATGATAATACTTACGCTACATACCTTACCTAAGTAAGATTTTGAATGGATGACGTTTACATTGTGGTATGTACTTTTATTTAAAAGATCTGAACATTTCTTTCATTCCTGCAACATAAGGGGGACCGGGGTTGGTTGTCACACTGCTTATTACAGCTACACTAGAGTCCACTTTGACAATTTATTTGATATTAAACAGTTGTGAGAAGTTGTGAAAATTAAAGGGATACTGATTTCAAGGCAAGACCTTAATGCTAATTGGTGAAGTATCCCTTTCATTTAATGTAGGAATGACTATTGAAAGATTTTAATGATGAGCAATTTACGCACAAGTAAAAAGTGTGATAACCAACCCTGGTGTCCCCTACACCCTTCAAAATGACCATCATTTTAAGTCAACACCCTGTGAAACAGTGTCAAAAACATTCATGGAGGTGGTTTTTTGTTTGTTTTGCAGGGCTGTTTAGACTGTATTAGTACCTACCCTCTGAAAATAAACTGGCAGTGTGTCTATTAGCTTGCTTTACAGTTCGCTTGCCCCGAGCAGGTACCATGTAATGGAAAAACGCCATAATACACCAATGCAGCTTAAATTTAGATTTAAATACACCAATCTTTCAGCCATCTGTATTGACCTTATGCATTATAGCAACAAGAAAGTGCTCAGACTCCATTATTTTGTCTTTTACACAGTGGGAATGTGTTGCATTATTAAGTCAGGCCATATGACCTCTACAGAGTTGTGTTTGTGTGTTCCAAACTTTGAAAAAAAAAGTTGTGAACTTATCAGGAACAGCCAGCAATAGCAACCAAAACCTGAAGTGGAACAAACAATAAATATATACACAGACACACACACACACACACACACACACACACACACACACACATACACATGTGTGTTCATTTAGTCTGGCTGATAATACCTCTGCTCAGGTTACTAAAAAAAGGGAAAAGTATTATTTGTCCTGCTTTAATAAGGGGGAAAACTGAACAGGAGAGTCAGGAAGGTGTCAGTCAAGCAGAGTCATGTCCTGAGAAGAGTTCTAATTAAGCATAATTGTAAACAATAAGTGGGTGGACCAAAATCTGTAGAGCCTTTAAAACGTTATGTACTTAAATAAGTAAATTATTACAGGTTGTGAAGAGTGGTTGTTTAATGCTTCAATGTATTTATCTACAAAGCCTCCTATAAGATACATTTTTTATGTCTATCCTGCATTTTAATTAATTGCAAAATATTCTTAAATGAACAAACCTTTATTTTAGATATTTACACTGTACCTGTCCTAACATGACAACACCTCACACACACACCAGTCAAACTTACAGTTATGAGCTACACACAATTCTATAACTTTCATAGTGTAGGTCACTCTGTTACACTGTGACGTCTGTTTCACTTCCTTTCTCTGTTATTTCTGGTCCTCTGCGTTTGTGTGCAGAACAATAAACTTCATGATGCTGTGCTGGTAAGAGGAAATGCGGTGCCCCTGGCCAGTGAGAAGAAATTCAGTTCTTACACCTGCTACAGAGCAGAGCAGCTCTGTACCATTCAATGTGTGGCATGAGTATGGAGTTAATACCCAGTAGCTCTGTTGTTGGGTTACAACTGTCAATCTGACTGAAGCAAACTACCTTCCCCTATGGCCAGTCTGGAGAGAAACAACAAAATCCTACTTGATTTGGTGCAACAGCCAGGTAACAACTTGTGTGCTGACTGTGGAGCTCCTGGTGAGTACATAGGCTGACAAAGATTCATAACCACGATACATTCTTTTGATATGATAGCAAGCAGCAACATTGTTTGACTGATTTCCAACAATACATGTTTCAAGGACCATTGTATCTGATTTCTGTGTGAGTGAACATGTTTTCTTTATTAAAGTTAAAAGAATGATGAGCAAGAATGATGAACAGTAACCTGTGCCATCGGGCCATGTTATCTTGTTGTTAAAAGAACTACCTCCAAAGTCATACTTTATAGCCTAGTCAATTTTTTTTAATAAACATTTGAAAGGGGAAGTGGTAGCTGCTGTATATTCTGTGGTATTACCTCATTGTTCCCACTTTGTGGCCATCACTGACGAGGACAGTTAATAGAGTCTGTGTGAGGGGAAAAGACAAACAAGAAATTAAATACTTAAATTAATTTCACTGTTAAATTTACCCCCAGTTTAGTAGTGCACATTAACCTACAAGAAAACCTTTTTATTTTCCTTTTGTTTACAGAGCCTGACTGGGCCTCCTACACTCTTGGTGTCTTTGTGTGCCTGAACTGCTCGGGGTTGCATCGTAATTTACCTGCTGTCAGCAAAGTGAAATCCATACGTCTGGATTTATGGGATGATTCACTAGTAGAGGTATAGGTTTGTAGTTTGTACTCATTTTATATGGGTAGCTAATTACATGAATTATTTATTATTCATTCAATTTATGTTTTTGTATTTGCACAGCCTACTTAATACCGGGACAATTTTTATATGTACTTTATTTATACGTATATTTTTGCCTAATTTTTTTAAATTATTTTTCTAATTCTTATCATTCCTATTGTTCTATTTATTATTTTGTATCTATTGTATGCACATGTGACAGATAAAACCTTTCAAATTTTGAATCTTGAACACTATTCTGTCCACCGTGTTAATGCTCTATTTTGCATAAGGTATTTATGATTTAGGTAAGAGTGCGCTTTGTTCTCAATATGGATACTGTACATGTTTTGTTCATAATCTCTTGAGATCTGTCTAAGTTGTAAATTGTTTCTGGTTTCAGTAAATCAGTTGTCCTCCTCTGCAAGACAGGGATCTTCAAATATGAAATGAAGGGAATTAATATTATTTGTCTTGTTGTAACTTTTAAAATCTCACATCTTGTGATTTCAGTTTATGCGGAAGTGGGGAAATTCTGCAGCCAAAGCCATTTATGAAAAGTGTGTCCCTGCCTTCTTCTACCAGCCGCAACAGAAAGACTGCATGTGAGTGACCGTCACCACATTCAACATCCATTCACCTCAGTAGCACAGTGCAACATGAAGTACTTTACTTCTGAATGGGTGTGGAGAGGTAAAAAAAAAAAAAAAAGAGGAACAAACAGTGCCAATTACAGAAGTGGAGCTATTACTAAAAACAGTATGAATTAGCCTCATTCATCAATGGCAGGTCTACACATGTTCTGGTATTTCCTTAAATACTTGTGTTTCATCCATACGGAAACAGTAAAGTTTTTTTTTGTTGCTTTGTTGTAGTGTTCTTAAGGATCAGTGGATCCGTGCAAAGTATGAAAGGAGAGAGTTCACAGGAGAAAACAATTTTCAGCAAGCTTATTGCTCAGGTAATTATCCTGCCAGTATACTAACATTAACATGTTCTTCCAATCAGCAAAATAATCAGAATTATGCATTTGAATTTGGCATGCATAGAAGTTTAGTAGCTCTTCATCTCTTTTATTTATTTGATGTATCCAACCCAGACTGGTTTGAGTCAACACTATGGAAGAAGGGGAAAGACAACAAGCAGTTTTTAAAGAGGATCTTCCTGTTGTCCCGGAAAGACTTCACCCTCAGATACTTTATTAAAGAGGATGTGAGATTTTCCACATCACCATTTAGTCTACAATGTTTTATGAGCATACATGGGTTACAGGCAAGTACATTTTATTTCTAATCTTTTGAAATCCTTCCTTAATCCTCTTATTTAGTCCAAGCTTCCCAAAGCTGTCATCTCCATGAAGGACCTGAATGCAGTTTTCCAGCCGGAGAAGATCAGTCACGCCCACGGTCTGCAGATCTCTTACATGCATGACAAACGCACAAGGAATCTGTTTGTTTATCACGAGAAAGGACAGGTGAGCTTGAGTGCCATAGTGATATTTTATTTCTACTTTAAACATATACATGTCTTGACTTCAGCTCATGTATATAGAGTCTCTTACCTTTGAATCTCGCACTTGCTGTGACAGTTGTGGACTTGGCCTGTCTGATGGGCAGGGGCTAAAAAATAAATAAAAAGGGCACCAGCATGTGGGGCAGCCTATATGGCACTGCATCACGTTTTCTCCACTAGAAATGCACCCAAGAGGGCCCTGCATCGCACTTCCTCCACTAGAAGGGCACCTAAGAGGGCCCTGCATCGTGTTTTCTCCACTAATAGGACACCCTAGAGGGCCCTGCGTCACGTTTTCTCCACTAGAAGGGCACCCTAGAGGGCCCTGCGTCACGTTTTCTCCACTAGGAGGGCACCCTAGAGGGCCCTGCATTGTGTTTTCTTCACTGGAAGTGCACCCTGGGAGGTCCACCTCCCACCTCCACAAATGTGCTGTGGTGTAGGCCTACATCTCAAAGAAGTACAAAGGCAATACATCACAATATCAACAAAACACCAAAAATGCAGTTGTTAGCAAGAGGAGAGGGGGACCTTAAAATGTAGTACAAAAACGTATTTAATTAAAAGAAGTCATATCAGAAAATCTCCACACATATGCATCATATTTTACTGGTAAAATACACTACAAATATATTTTAGTGTTGTTATATGTGTGTCATGGTCAAATACGGCTTCTATGTTCAGCTATCCTGGTTTTTCAAGCTCTCTCGTTTTTTAACCTTAATTGTATGAAATTAACCAGACAACTTGCATGATGCAGTTTATGTCTTCCTGCTATGCTCTTCTATATCTGATGTCTTACAGGTAATTGTATCCTTGTTCAATGCTATTCGAGCAACACGCTTGGCATACCTCCTGAAGAAACATCCCACTCTTCGAGATAATGACGTGAGACAAAATTTCAAAAGATTTAGCTTGGATAGATTGTTAAAGTTAAAGTGTTAAACTGCCACTTTTGGTCAGTTAAGAGTGTTGAATGTGTCTCTCTGCACAGTTAATATCTCAACTAACGGTAAATTGCCTGAAGGAGGGGTACATGGAGAAAACTGGCCCAACGGTTCGTCTGAGTTTATTACAAAAATGAATTTGATTTATGATGATTTGATTTATTATATCTAACAAATTTATTTGATTTTGATTTGCATACATTTTCATTGTTTTCTCTTCCTCTGCCTGTGTGTGTGTGTGTGTGTGTGTGTGTGTGTGTGTGTGTGTGTGTGTGTGTGTGTGTGTGTGTGTGTGTGTGTGTGTGTGTGTGTGTGTGTGTGTGTTTCCAGCATCGGGAGCCATTCAAGAAGAGGTGGTTCACACTGTGCTCAATGAACAGAAAGCTTCTGTATTTTAAAAGTCCACTGGTAATTAACAGATAATGCCAGTGTCTACAGTGTGTGTATAAAGTGAATGTATAAATAAATAGATAAGTAAATGAGCAAAAATTCTAGCACTCATTTATAAAAACTACAATGATCATACATTCAAATCAATTGTTTTATTTTGGAGGTGGACATTTCCAGGAAAATACGCAGACATTAGCCTGATATGAAACAATAATTTGTTTTGCTAAGTGCTCTTCTTTGTGCTGCTTGTTATCAATGTTAGGATGCTACAGAGCAGGGTTCTGTCTTCATTGGCACAGAGAGCCACAGCTACTCTGCTTCAGAGAGCAGCAGGCAGAGCTTGAGGGGAAACCGATGGCGCTGTGGCATCACGCTGGAAACTCCGGAAAGGCAGTTTTTGTTTATGTGTGAGCAGGAGCAGGAGCAGAAGGAGTGGCTGGAGGCCTTCAGAAAGGTCATATCTCAACCCATGACCCCAGAGGATTACGCTAGTAAGATACTGTTGTTATACCTCATAGAGTGTAGGTAATGTCTTCTGGTGCTTATCACATGTGAAAACCCACTCCTAACCTTTTCTTTCTTTGATATAGATGAAGCCAGCATGAGAAGGGGAAAGTGACTGGAGCAGTTCGACCCGTTGGTTTGCAGGAGTTCAGGATGCAGTAAGAATCGTTTTGGGACATGACAGACTCAAAGCCTCTTCTTCCAAAAGATGCTCCTGAAGCTGTCAGAGGATAAAGAAACATGGTGACAAACTCTCTATTACTGGTGGAACTGCTCGACACCACAGACAAATGATCAACTTCAACACTTTTGCACGGACTAAAGTGTCTGTGATTACACCTTGGCACCTTGGAGAAGTTACTGTCACAGCTGGGACGTTGCTGCACATCAGAAGCTTGATTGCATTGTCTTTGCCACTATGACATTGCATCAAAGAACTCTTTGCAATACATTATAATTACACTGGAACCAAATATTGTATTAATTAAAAATAAGAATAAGAGAATAACATTGTATGTATAATTTGCAATTGTTCTGTAGTTATTTTGTATTTTATGTTTCACTCAATTTGCACATTTTGAAAGGATTAGGTTAATTTTTTCACACTGTTTAATTTGAGCTGTCTACATAGTTGTGTGAAACTGAAAGCTCTTCATAATTTTAATAAAATGTATAAACAATTGATTCCTGCTTTTAATATTTTACCAATTCTATATATAGGTATATACAGCATATTCCTCTTCAGTAGCAAGATACAGAATACTGTAGTGATCACTGATGACAGTTGAAGATTATATCAGGCATGGCAGAGGTGTCTCTATCTGGATGCCTTCATAGTCATAGGCAGCTGTGATATGCAAGGGTGGATTAGCAACCAGGCCAAGCACCTAATGGACCCTTTTTAATGCCTTTATTATTTCCGTTTATATCGTGTATATAGTGCAATAATTTTTTTAAATAAATAGATGCTTAATACACACACTATGCAACATTTCTGGTTTCTGCTGTTGGTTTTCTTGCCTGTGACGCGTTTTGACAAGCGCTGTTGAGCTGGGGGAAAAAGCAAGATGTGTCACTCAACGCCAATCTCCCGGTACCAGAAATGTCATCGAGCTAACCAGCCAATGGAGATAATCATAGACATAACATATGTCTATGGAGATAATTGTCTGAAACATATTGTGAGCTCGGTTTGTATTTTAAGCACTGTTGGAAAGTAGTACGTATACTCAAGTACTGTTTTTATGTACAATTTGTCACCAGCTGTAACATTAATATACAATGCTTCTTACTAAAGCATCGATATTTTAACGATCGGTTGTAATTATATATATATAATTACATTCATATATATATATATATATATATATATATATATATATATATATATATATATATATATATATATATATATATATAATTACAACCGATCTATATATAATAGTAGTAATTATATAGTCCATTCTGCTAGGCTACTTTATTTTGCTGTTAATACTTTTGCACTTTTAATTCTTGAATCTTGAATAGGACAGTATTGTACAATATGCTACTTATAACAAACTATATATATATAACGAAATAAACTAAATATTTAATAAAATAAATTGGATAACTAAATAAATAGACTAAATAAATAGACAAACCAGACATAAACAAAAAATAAAGTTATGATAAATTTACAACCGTGTCTAGGGCACGTATGCATATGCACAAGAGGTAGAAAAGACGAAGAAACGTCAATGCTATGATATATCAACAAAACAGTCCAATGCTTAAAACACTCCTAGCTACATTAGTGGCTGTTTGTACGTGATTCAATATACGATCTTTGCTCGCCCTCACTGTCATGAGGGGCGTGGCGGAAAGCACGCATGCTAGCGCCCGCTAATGCTCTTCAAGTTTGTGCGAAGGGCTGACTGTGGTTGAATACAGCAGCAGCAGCGCTGTCTGACTGACTGAGCCTCGCAGGTGGAATATATAGTAAAAACACCGTGTTAGTATTCCCGGAGATGTAACAATTGTCTATCATCTGTTCTGAACCAGTGTAAACCGGAGCTGTCATGCAAACATAGTCGTTAGCAAGCGAGCCAGGCCGAGGAGAGCTGGCTAGTTGTATCCTTCATCCAGGCAGGAGCATAAATGTTTCACACAAGCCAGTTTACCGAGTTTGTCGACGCTGAAGACGATGCGCAAGGACGTGAGGATATTATTAGTGGGGGAGCGTAAGTAAAGCTATAAAACTGTGATATTTAACGCAACTTACAGTGTGTTGGTCAGCAGCGATTGTCTGCAGTGTCAGCCTTTAGTGTACACTTTGCACTGATGCTACCAGCAGGGCATCATCATCATCTCATGATGATGGTGTTCATTCAGTCCATTCAGCCTTTCTGTCTAACTTCTGATCTGATCTGTTTTGTGTTATTGCTGCATACGTCTGCTGTAGCTTTTTGAAACAGTAGGCTATATATTTGTACGTCCCCATTACACAACTAACCTCAGTCTTTCCATTGTATGTTAGTGGACATAGAACAGATAAAGGTTGCTCACTTTAAATCTCAACCTATAAAAATATATAGTATTTTACAACTGTGAAGAAAGCTCATTCTGCCTATGGTAGTTTTCTCTGTTCATTGAATTCATGGAATATCTGGGATTATTTTGGGAAGCAAACTCCAGACAGACAGAGAATTTTATTCTATCTTTCCACCTTCTTCACACTGACTATTTTTCCAAAGGAAGCCCAGCTGTTTTGGGAATTATGTTGTTTTCACACTGTTCACACACACATTAACAGAACAGTTAGGAATACATTTAGTCTTTTATTGAAGGTCTCTGGTTTACTAATAAATAGGAAACCATTGTAAAGGCCAGTAGTTTTAAAACCGAGGCCAGGATGAAAGCTTCAATTCATAGATTGTACACCCATAAAAAATTGCCCTGTGGTGTTTGTGATGTCAGTAGTGTGATATCTGTGTCCCAGTCACATGGCCCGGATAGCTTGTTAACATAATGACAGTTATTTTCATCTTAAATTAATAAATGATGTCCCCCCCACAGTTAAAATATTAATATGAATTGTAATGAGTTGTAAGCAAATGTGGTTGAATATCTGCTAAGAGCTACCAAATAATCAGTCTCATTTATACTTTCGCTCCTCTTCTCTCTTCCTCCGTCGACAGCCAAAGTGGGGAAGACGTCTCTCATCATGTCCCTGGTCAGTGAGGAGTTCCCAAATGTGGTACGGATAAGTGATTATTATATCAGATGTTTGATACTTCGATGATGCCTCTCTGCCTCGAATATCTAATATTTGTGGAGTTTAACGTCATTGATTTAACCATATTATTGGAGTCCCGTAACTAGTTGTAAACATGTATGTGTAAGTGAGAGCCATGTTGCGTTCATCCTAGGTTCCCTACCGAGCTGAGGAAATCACCATACCTGCAGATGTCACACCAGAGAGAGTTCCCACACACATTGTGGACTATTCAGGTAATTTACGCCCATGACTGTTTCTTTGTTTTTAGATTGAACTGCATTAAGTTGTGGTGACCTTTGTTGTAAAATCATAAGTATCACCTTTTCTGCCTGCAAATTGAGAAAGAAGAACTCTTTCATGGTATTAACTGTAGTACACTTGTTTTTCTCTTATAGAGGCAGAGCAGACAGATGAGCAGTTGTTTCAGGAGATCTCCAAGGTCAGTCAGTGCATTATGCTCTCCTTTTAGTGCTCTGTTAAGTACTGAGTTCAGGTATAAGCCTAAAATGGGTCTGTGTTGGTCTCTTTCCTAGGCAAATGTGATTTGCATTGTCTACTCTGTCAACAACAAGAAGTCCATAGAAAAGGTGAGCTACCTCTGTGGCTAGGATTTCCATAATTGGTTTGTGTTGCAGTTAGACAGTAAAACGTGTGAGGCTGTCAGTGTGACACTCGTAAATTAGAAGTTGTCTCTCAAAATGGTGATAATCTTTTACATTATTATCTTTTTTCTACCTTTTGTTTTCCATAGGTGACGAGCCACTGGATCCCCCTCATTACTGAGAACACAGACAAGGACAGCAGGTGTGAACTTGTATGGAAATAGGTCAGAGTTTTCTTTGTCAGCTCAGTTTTGGACAATGAAATATGGGGCGAATAGGGTGCTTGTTTCTTAATTTCTCTATGAGCACAACAGGCTCCTAATGCACCATCAACCTAATGGAAAGTCCGCAAAAGAACGTTGTCTGTAGCAAGAGGCCAGTCATGGAATCTTTCTACTAGTTGTTGAAGTGATGACCTACAATCACATGGTGGAAATGCTTTTCTGTAAGCACAGAGCTGAACTGGAAAGCAACATTTCACATGAACAGATAGCCTTATTCTCCATTTGCTTTTTGTTTTTCACTGTTAATTGAGTCACTGCTTTTCTGGGAAGGAACATATATTAAAGGGAAAGTACTCTTTTGCCTAAAAATGTACAGTTTATGTTTGTATTAGGGTTAATACAATGCTGTGTTTGTTATTTATGTGTCCAGGGTTCCTCTGATTCTGGTGGGAAACAAGTCGGACCTGGTGGAACACAGCAGCATGGAGACCATACTGCCCATTATGAACCGGCACAGTGAGATAGAGACTTGTGTTGAGGTATGGAGCGACAGATCTGTTCACTGTTTGCTCTGTTTCTGAACAGTAAAACAATAAAGTGAATGCTGTGAGAATGCTGATCTGTTTTAATTTGCCAGACAAATACTTCCCCATTCAAGTAATGCAGTAGCAATGCTATTGTTCTAGACAGCAGTTGTGTTGCTACGTACACAAGGTCACAAGGGACATAAACACAAATGGAAATCAATATCTTATTCTATTGTCATTAAACAGAACATAAAGAGGGGAAGAAGTTTAAATAATAACTGTTGGGGGGAAACCTTTGTTTAGGAGCCAAGAGGAACAGGATTGTTTTTAGTTAAACATCCAGACATTGTTTTTTTTACTTTATTGGTGGTGCTTTTAATGGTTTTACCAGCACAGTGAAGACACTTAAGTTGATGTAAAAACATTAAAATCTCAATAAATGCATTTAAATAGTTTTCACACGATGACAATATAGAAACAGAATATTTACAGAATAGAACTGGCCCAATGTTATTGTCATTTACAGTGACCTCTATTTGTAAAGCCCTTCACAATATTTGCTGTTACATATTTATGATCCTCACTATCAACCAAACTGAACACCTAGTTCTACAATACAGTATATTGATTTGTCAGATATGCGATTTTAAACTTGTTGAAATGCCGAAATGGAAGTCTGCAGCCTTGGGATAATCTTGTCAATTGTATCGATTGTTGCCTTAGTTCGTATACATTAACCCTAATTGACCCTTTTGTCAATAGTATTGCTATTGCTGCCCTTTTTTTTATACTTTCCATGATGGACTCCATTTTTTTGCATATGTTTACTATAAACAGTGTTTACAATAAGACCACCCAATTTTGTACCAGAGGATTTGATACTTGACACCGGCCATGAGCTTAACTCAAACCCACGACATGAGGACTGCTGTATCTAAGCACGGTGAAGAAGATCCTAATGGTTGAGAAGTCAGTTGTTCGTGCTGAGTTCACTCTTTTCCTCCTCCTGTGTTTTAACACTGAGTACTGTCTCCTAGATGGCAGCGCCTGTGTTTCTTCAGACTGGTTAATTAAACCAGGCGTGTCACTCAGACAGATCCTGTGTGTTAATACCCTGTCTGGCCCTGACTTAGCTCCCGCACACACATACATTATATACAGGAATATATATACACACACACGCACAGGTACTGTACGTAAACAGGGAAGGCCCCACTTTGCCATGATACTGTATTTTCACAGGGTTGCAAAGACATTAAAGTGATGGTTCGGAGTAATTCACCCTAGGGTCCTTTGCACCATGACCTCGAGCCAAACACCCTCCCAGAAGCTTTTTTCACCTGGGTCTAACATTGGGAGAGTTAGCTAGAGTAGCGTTATCAGCTGAATAGCTTAGCGCAGGGGCTAATGGACCCACGTTTGTATCTTGTAAGTTACCCCACTAATAATGCCCGAAATGATACCAAACGCTCTAAGTAGTACAAATAGGTTATGCTCTCATAAAACGATGGATTGGAAAGTTTGTAAGTACACCAGAAGTTTATGAACACTTGCCTGCTCTCTTCAGCTCTCTGTTGCTGCTGCTGCCTGCACCGTTAGACAGAGTGCTTAGGGCCGTCTACAAATTACTACACCGAAGAGTTACAACAAAAATATTTATTAATTCAATGATTAAATAAGGTAATGTCTCCAAACTTACCTCAATTATTACTTGTCTCCTGCTAGTTATACTACAGCACTTACTTAAAAAAAATAAAAATAAATTAATAAATATTTTTGTTGCATCTCTTTTCGGTGTTGTAATTTGTAGACAGCCCTAAGCACTCGTCTTACAGCAGCAGCAACAACAACAGCAGAGAGCAGAAGCCAGCAGGCAAGTGTTATTACATAAACTTCTGGTGTACTTACAAACTTTCCAGTCCATCGTTTTATGAGAGCATAACCTATTTGTACTACTTGTAGACGTTTGGTATCATTTCGGGCATTATTAGTGGGGTAATTTACGAGATACAAACGTGGGTCCATTAGCCCTGCGCTAAGCTATTCAGCTGATAACGCTACTCTACGCTAACTCTCCCAATGTTAGACCCAGGTGAAAAAAGCTTCTGGGGGGGTGTTTGGCTCGAGGTCATGGTGCAAAGGACCCTAGGGTGAATTACTCCGAACCATCACTTTAAGGTGTTTATATGCAACAAAGCTGTATACAGGGTGTTTTTATAGCATATTGAAAAATAGTATACGTATGTATGCATAACCAAACTCTGTTCTTCCTTTTTTCATTGTTTATAGTGTTCAGCAAAGAACCTGAAGAACATCTCAGAGCTGTTCTACTACGCCCAAAAGGCAGTTCTGCACCCCACAGGTCCTCTTTACTGTCCAGATAAAAAAGATGTAAGAGCAAAAATATACTGTGTGAATTCTGCACCACTGTTTTTGTGATGTGCAGTGGTTGTCAGCTAAAAACCTTACATTCGAGAGAGTTATGTAATGCAGTATTAAACGGAATTTTAGCAGAAGATGAATTAAAAAGTAGTTGCGTTGAAGTAACTTTTGATTTGCCTTTTGGATTCCCAGATGAAGCCACTGTGTGTCAAAGCCCTGACTCGAATCTTCAAAGTGTCTGACCTGGACAATGATGGGATTCTCAATGATAACGAGCTCAACTTCTTCCAGGTAAGTCAACTGATGACTACTGTTGTAACAATAGGTTTATCACGGCGACCTCAAGCTCACCCGGTAGAGCGTGCGCCCCATGTAGATTGAGTACTTGGCAGCGATTGGGGTTCGCATCCGACACGCAGCTGCGAGTCATCCCCCCCCCCTTTCCTGTCTACCTGTACTATCTAATAAAAAGGCCAGAAAACAATCTTTAAGATTAAAAAGGGGTTATCAAAAGCTACTATTTGCACAGGACCTTTCTTTGGCTGCTTTTGACAACAATGATGTTTTTGTCTGATTGCTCACACAGCGGACGTGCTTTAACACCCCACTAGAGTCTCAGGCATTGGAGGATGTAAAAAATGTGGTGAGGAAGAATTTGAATGACGGAGTGTGTGACAACGGACTCACTCTGCAAGGTAGACATGGATGGACTGGCTTCCTCCTTGTGTTGACGTACACACACCTCTTGTCACATTATGCCTGACTGTGTTTTTCGGTATTTCTGTGATATCCTCTACAGGCTTCCTCTTCCTCCACACCCTGTTCATCCAGCGAGGGCGCCATGAAACAACGTGGACAGTTCTGAGGAGGTTTGGGTACGACGATGACTTGGAGTTAAATCAGGACTATCTCTTTCCTCCGTGAGTCCCAGTCTTCATTTCTTTAGACACCCACCACCATCTGCATCCTGTGCACATGCCTTAATAAAAGCCTTATTATTTCCCTCACTGTGTGTGATGGACACAAGTATTTGTGCTTGTTTTAGGATAATACTTTATTTTCTTCAAACATAATGTTACCTTTTATGGTTAAATTTAAACAAACATAAAGGTGTAGCAACATCTGTCTTTCACTTTTGGTGCCTGTGCTCATTTTTACCAAACTGTCAGTGTTGTTAAACCCTTAAATTAGATACTAGATTCAGTACTTTACATTCATGTTATTACCAAGGAAGGATTAATAGGTAGATTGAATATGGACATTTTCACAACACCTACTAAAATGTCTACTGAGGACTCCTGAGCCACTTTTATAAGTAAACTGTAATATTTATCCTCTTATTTATTCTTTTGTAGTAATGTTTTCTGTTTATCACGTTCTGCTCATTGACTATAACATTTACTTTGAAACATTTCAATGTCTTTAGGTTGAAACTTCCTCCAGACTGCACCACAGAGCTCAACCATAATGCCTACCTCTTCCTCCAGAGCGTCTTTGACAAACATGACAAGGTATAATCCTGTAAACCTGGTTCTGTATTTACTTTACCCTCTGCCCTGGAGAGGCTTTTACAGAAAGCTGCTCAGTACGGAACACCGCACAAAACCAAACAGCCAGCGCTGACCACCTGCTGAGGCGTGATTTAAACATCTTGTCACTGAGGAGAGATTGACAGGAGAATTAGCCGCGAGGTTAGACTGGAAGTCAAAGAGTAAAAGTGCCAGCTTGTACCATGATCTGCTTTTTGTCGTAGTGATTAGTGTCCTACTGTGAATGTGTGCTTCAGTCATTACATTACATTACATTACATGTCATTTAGCTGAAGCTTTTATCCAAAGTGACTTACAATTTCTATATATGTCAGAGGTTGCACGCCTCTGGAGCAACTTGGGGTTAAGTGTCTTGCTCAGGGACACATTGGTTAATGTACTGCAGTGGGAATCAAACCCAGGTCTCCCACACCAAAGGCATGTGTCAAATCCACCGCACCATCAAAACCCATGTTTTGTTTTCTCAGGTAGAAATGACAAACTAAGTAAAATTTTTCCTTCTTCAAGCACCATTTTCTATAGGTTACCGTAGTTCACCGTCCTGAACAGTAACCAACCTTTGTGTCTATCAGGACCGTGACTGTGCCTTGTCACCAGAGGAGATGAGGGACCTGTTTGATGTTTTTCCCTACATGCCCTGGGGTCCAGATGTCAATAACACAGTTTGCACTAATGACCAGGGCTGGATCACCTACCAGGGATATCTCTCCCAGTGGACGTAAGTGGTGATTATGTAAAGGTTCTGTACTCGACATTCAGAACATTAAAGCTATAGTGTGTAGTTTCTGTCGCCCCCATGAGGAATTCTAAGTAATGACAGCAACACTGTCAGCCCGCCCCCACCCCTCCTCCACGCAGTTGCTAGTAGCCAAAGAGTACACGGAGAATTAAAAAAATATGATGGAAGAGGTAATTATCTTCACTCGAGCTTCTGCGTGGGAAAGTCACCGGACGCCACAATCTTCTGAACATAGCCATGCTGAGAAATACAGAGACAGTTGTGTGGAGCTGATAGTCTTAATTAGCTTTGTAGCAGCTCATTTGGCAATGGCTTGAATGTAACGGATGTTTATTAATCAAAAAGTTACGCACTAAAGCTTTAATATAGCAGCAAAAAAATATTTGATATGTAAAGATATAGTGGAGTAATGGTGTCCTGAGCAGACAATGAAGTCACACTCCCTCTGTTTTTTGTTTTGTTATGTTGTGTGCATGTGGCCGTTACAAAACTATTTAAAAAATTAGGGAATTTGAACTATTTGTTTCAGTATTTCAAGTACAGCCCCTCTAGGTTAAAGCGTAACTCTCGCCAAAATGCAACCTAGGGTGTTTTTGTAAATGTACCCGAGTCAAACTTTAGTTTAAAAGCCTAATTAGGACGGAAGCGCCACTTTTAAGATTTACCGTATCTTCGTTTTTCGGTCAAATGGCCTTTTGAATGGGAGTGCTAGGGGCATTTCTATGATGGCATCAAAATCAACATTTTTAAAACACTAAGAAGACTCGACACAACATTAAACTTTGTTCGAAGTATAGCCAGAGGCTCTACACATGAACTCGAGCATTGAGAACATTGTTTGTGTACCCAGAGTTTACTAAAAAAAAAAGGTTTTGAAAGACTTACTTTAGCAGTTGTTGTTTCCGGGTGCTACCATCTCGCCAGTCTAAAAGTGTTGATCTCCAAATGCGAATGAACGGACTCCATAGGAGGAAGTGTCATTCTTATATTAGGCTCCTTTTTCAACTACAAGGTCAATATTGTTTTTCACTAACGACAAAACAACGAATTATCTGTGCATTAATATGGAACTAAGCTTTAGGAGCTTTCCATCTTTACTCTCCTCCCTGTTAACGTTGCATTCGGAGATGGTAGTGCCCGGAAACAACAACAACTGCTAAAGTAAGTCATTCAAAACCTTTTTTTAGTAAACTCTGTGTACACAAACAATGTTCTCAATGCTCGAGTTCATGTATAGAGCCTCTGGTGATACTTGGAGTAAAGTTTCATGTTGTGTCGAGCCTTCTTAGTGTTTTAAAAATGTTGATTTTGATGCTATCATAGAAGTGCCCCTAGCACTCCCATTCAAAAGGCCATTTGACCGAAAAAACGAAAATATGGTAAATCCTAAAAGTGGCGCTTCCGTCCTAATTATGCTTTTAAACTAAAGTTTAAAAGAGAGAGATTCTGTCCAATCTCAGTTTTCTGTTGCACGACTAAAACAACTTTGAACTTACACGTTCTACCAAACAAGTTCCTTCCCGAGGCTATTTTGCAGTGGCACCGTGGCCTTTCCCGGTGTGTAGCGCCACCCATGACGATTGTGATTGGTTTAAAGAAATGCCAATAAACCACAGCACGTTTTTCTCCCATCCCGGAATGCTGTGTGGACTAGCCAGACCCTCCTGCGCAGCACTATGGAGGAGGGTCTGGAAAAGCTTGACTACACATGGGGCTGCTGAGCTTAATGGGCTGAAAAGACAAAGAAAAGTGCAAAGATGCCACCAGTTGTCTCATTTGTCAACAAACACAAAACATATAGTGGCTTTCAACTAGTCTTTGTTGGTTTTTAGTGAACTTTTTCAAAGTTGTTTTCAGGAAAACGTGTGTGTATATGTATATATGTGTGTGTGTATATATATATATATATATATATATATATATATATATATATAACAAACCACAATATCTCAGTCACATTGGTTTCTCTTTTGGCTTCAACTTACATTTGTTCAGGTTAACAACGTATCTGGATGTCCAACGATGCCTGGAGTATTTGGGTTACCTCGGTTACTCAATAATTGCTGAGCAGGAGTCCCAAGCAGCAGGGATTACAGGTGAATGAAACCATCACATCTGCTTCTACATATTCATATTAAATCACGAGTTGTAGATCCGTATAAAAGTTTGTTGTAATATCACAAATATAGTCATATACATTCATAGATTATAATGTTTAAGCCATTAGTATTATTCAGCGTCATAAGCTGATTGGAAGTTGCTTTATACATCATTGAATTACTCAACAGTCAGTAATCCCATCAGTAAATCAACACCATACAACACTAACTTTTGGACAGTTGAAACAGCAGTTCAATCTTAATGTTGTTGCTGACTGACTGCAGGCACGTGTTGTCTGAACTAATGCTCTGATACCCGTGTATGGTTTGCCCCCTCTGCAGTGACGAGAGATAAGAAGATTGACCTGCAGAAGAAGCAGACGCAGCGCAGCGTCTTCCGCTGTAATGTCTTTGGAGACATTGGCAGCGGCAAGAGCAGCTTCCTCCAAGCCTTCCTGGGAAGAAACCTCATGGTAAACAAAAATAAGCACCAGTAATGACACATTTGATTGCATACTTAGCTCAGATATTTCACAATGTGCCAGATTTAAATTAAACCTATCACACTTGTTATTATCACAACACACTTCTCATTCTTGCATATATGGGATCCTATCATTATAGACCGACAAACATTTTCCCGTTTTTTTCCCCGATTGCTTTCAATCATAGTTTACATTTTCATGTCCTGATCTGTTTTTACATGATGTTTCTTCTCTTCTCTCAGTGTCAAAAAACGATTAGAGAGGAACACCGATCCTACTATGCCATCAGCACAACCTATGTTTACGGCCAGGAGAAATACCTTCTTGTGAGTTTCAAAGATACCTCTACTATTACTTGAATTACTATAATTATTTTTTGCAGTTATGACTTGTGTTTAAATAACGCTTTTTTTTTAAATCAATAATTCTAATAATAATAATTGACAAAGTGTGTGTGTGTGTGTGTGTGTGTGTGTGTGTGTGTGTGAATATATTTTCACGATATGTTTTATATAATATTTTATTCTATTCATATAAAAGACATGATTTAAATTTATACCTACCACTATTACGAGGTTGTCAACTGTGAACTGTGAGCCAGCCCAGCCTGAGGTTGGCTGTGCTTACATGTACCTGGCTGTTTATATAAGCTTCTTATCATGTTCACCCAATGCTTTTGTCAAGCAAGCCTTTCAAGCCTTTGCATTGCACCACTCACTTGTAACAGCACATGCAAAGCCTACGATGCTAGCCATATTTTAACATAGTATTAGTTTATACAGGCACTTAATACATCAACTGCACTCTTTTTTTATTTATTTTTTGTCGGCACTTGTTTGTCTTTGAAAAAGGTTTCACACACAGGCACTCCCTCTGTGCTGGCAACCATAAGGAAACACCTTGCAGCACAGTGACTCTGCTTCTGTTGGCACTCCTAGGCAATTTGAGCACAAATGTGGTGGTAATGCTCCTGTGTGGTTCAGTCTTGAGCCACTGTGACTAGGCCTGTCACGATAACAAATTTTGCTGGACGATAAATTGTCCCAGAAATTATTGCGATAAACGATAATATTGTCATACTGAGACCATTTTCATCTAATATGATAATGGCATAATAATGCAGGTACATCTTTTCAAAGATCAATACACTTTTATATCAAAAGAATATTTAACACTGGAACTGCAAGACATTTTAAATATCCACAATATGTCTTTGATCTCCTTTTTAGTATGTCGTCTTTCACGCTGTTTTACAGTTGGGGAATTGCCGTTTGTGACACGTATGTTCTCCCAGGCAATTCGTACTGGCTGTGAAATGTTTGCAGCATTCCTTGAGTGTTTGTGCGATAGACTATTATCAAGCTCTTTTTTTTTTTTTTTATCGTGCGAGTAATTGATTTATTGACTATCACGACAGGCCTAACTGTAACTGCGTCAGTAAAACAGCAGCATGTGCTTCTCTTCATTGAACATCCTCAACAGAAGACTGCTTTGTTTAAGTACATTTAATTTCTGACAAGATATTATGAAATCCGCAGTAATCCATATAATTTCATCCAAGTCAACAGTATGCACTCTCAACTGTGATTGCTGACTGAGCTACACTGTTGTCCCCATGAAGTCGAGAGAAAAAAGACAAACCTGCAGTTCTTTCCACCATCCATTAATGACAGAAAAGGATGGCTGTAGTAAACCAGGTCACTACAGCTGGCCACAGTGATGCAGAGAATATTGGCAACTATCTAGCATGGGACTCATGTTGGAACTCAGCAGTGTTGTTCTAACTCTCTCCCCTCCTCTCCTCCTCTATCAGCTTCATGAAGTGTTCCCTGACTTTGACTATCTGTCTGATGCTGATCTGGCCTGTGACATTGTCTGCCTGGTCTATGATGTCAGCAACCCTTACTCCTTTGAATACTGCACCAAAGTCTTCAAGGTAAAAGGGTGTAACTGCATTATTGTTAAAAGACAAATAACATCTGAACCACGGTCATTCATCGCCCTCTCTTTCCCTCCTCAGCAATACTTCATGGACAGCAAGATTCCATGTATGATGATAGCGGCGAAGTCAGACCTGCCAGAGATCAAACAGATCTACGGCTGCAGTCCTCTGGAGTTCTGTAGGCGGCACAAGATGCCACCTCCCCAGTCCTTCACATGTAACACTGCAGCAGCACCCAGCAGAGACATCTACACTAAACTTACCACTATGGCCATGCACCCGTAAGTATGGAGACACTTGATCTAGATTTGTTAAACCTTTTGCACATAGGTGCCCCAAATGGTACTAGAGTTAACAAATTTTAAGAACTTTATTACTAAAGGCTGTTTTATGCTTCCGAGTCGAATCGACGGCGTACCCCCGCAGACCCCTCTGCGTCGCTGCAAACCCCTCTCCGAGCCCTTTGCCGTAGCTCGACGTGCACCTTCAGAAATTTGTAATTTTGCGTCAAGGCGACGCAGACCGCAAGGACTGTGATTTGGTCAACTCGTCCTGTGTGTTGTTAGTCTGTTGACAGCCTACTGTGGGGAGTAGCAACATGCTAGTTCACTGACATAGGCTTTGCAAATAAACTCAGACATAGTTTAGTTACAATGACGGGGTTATCCTTTGTAAAGTTGTCTCTATATGTCAGTAACGTTTTGAAATTAGCAAGCAGTACTTTGTGGGCAGTTGTGCTAAAGTACGCAGAACTCCGAAAGGGTCACGACGCCGTAGCTACGGCGTGGAGTTGACGCAGAAGCATAAAACAGCCTTAAGAAGTCATGCAAGTAATGTGTATTTGGAGCTGAAATTCATACCCACCCAGCTCCTGTTCACTTGTTTTCAATCTAAGGTTTTAATTTGTATTTCGTTAACACTGTGAGATTCATTTCTGCAGTTGGGTCATATTTGGCAGTGAATCCTGTAGGCAACAGGTGGAATAAATGGATGCCTTTTCTTTCTTTTGCAGTCCACCTTATCTGTTAGTTTACAAAGCCCTACTGTGTGTTATGTCTGTGACTTCACTCCACGCCTCAGGATAAACCCGCTCCTACTCTCTGCACGTGTCAGTATCAGACGTGATGTACTTCAGTCTAAAATAATGCACTTCACTGCTCTCTGAACATGTTGCTTTCAAGTCTGATGCTACAGGGATTTGCACTGTGGGTAAATGGGTTTCCCTGCTGAGCAGTAATGTTGATCTCTCCCAGAAGCTCACACTCCTGCAGTCAGTCAGGCTGCAGTGTGCTATCAACACACAGTGTCTGTCTGCACATCACACAGTTACATAATGACATACAGCAGACCAGCCCTTATTGAATCCACAGCCTAGACAACTACTATTCTAAGATTATGAATATACTTTAGTTTAAACTAGAGATGGCCCGATATCATTTTTTGCTTCTCGATACCGATTCCGGTACCTGAACTTGCGTATCGGCCGATACCGAGTACCGATCCGATACCAGTGTGTCATATATTTTATTATGTTTCAACAACTGTATACTACTATCCCTGTATGGATGTGATATTATTTCTATCTTTGTTGTCGGTCTGGCTCAGGTTAAACTCTTTGTGAAACATGAACAATGAATGCCACAGAACTTTCTTTTATTATCTAGTTTGACAGTCAGTTAGAATGGAAAAAGAACATAAATAAACTACTTTAACGTAGATTTTCTTTAGGGCTTTATTACGTGGTATCGGATCGGTGCATAATCTTCAGTACTTCCGTAACATCTCTAGTTTAAACAAATATTTTTATTACATCCTTCTGTGGGAAAACTGTTTTAAGATGGCTGTGATATATTGATGAAGCAGTGTCATAATTTCTGACAGGATCACAACAATAATGAGTTTGAGTCCACATAACATAAGAATGTGCTATAATCAATTTATAGAATTCATAGAAAAGATTGCATTTAGTTAATTAAAAAAACGAATAATCCAGAGATTAGATCAAATGAGTGTACTTGAGTCCTTTTTCCAAATAGTTGGATAATCCCATCTCATCGATAGATGTCATTTGAGTAAGGTTTATCTGTTTTCATTGTCGTTCATGTATTCTGTCATCTTAGGCGATGAGCCACACTCAACTACTTATTTCATGGCGGTGGCATCTTTTAACTATCTTCTTCCTCTTGTGTGTTTTTTATATATATATATATATATATATATATATATATATATATATATATATATATATATATATATATATATATATATATATATATATATATATATATATATATAAACTGTGTGTTGGTGTTTGTCTTCCAAATATCTCTCCTCAGCCACGCCCGGCTGCGCTGCATGTGCACTTGTAACCGGTGCACCTTCTGCTTGTGTCAAAACTTCCTCAACTCTGAGCTGCTGCAGACGGTCAGGGCCAAACTCTACGCTGTTGTACTCATAAGGTTCTTTTTACCTTTTACAACCCTCTCTTTACCTCTGCTCACTTCTCAGATTTGTCGCCATCGTCCCCTCAAGCTCGTCCCGTTTATTTCTCCTCATTTTTTGCTTGCCATCTTTGTGCCAAGTTGTAGTATTTTATACGATTTCCCAGAAATTAGAATAGAATAAAAGTGTATATCACTCACATTTTCTACATCATCGTTTCCTGCCACAATTTATTCTTACCCCTTGTTTCATGCTGTCAGAGTCCTTTTGAGTTTGTCATTTTCTATCTAAAAAACCTCACTCTTCATTTTCTCTCTACCTTCTTTGATATTGCTTGTGAGCTTCCTGTACAACAGTAGGATTAAAAGCCTTTCCTTTTCTATTTTGATCTCAGTCCCATTGTCATTCGGTTGGAGTCAACTTCCTTGTTGTCATCTTGTTTGCTCTGTTTCTTGTCTTGTCTCATGTCATATCTATAATCCTGCATGTCCCTCATCTGTTTGACTGGCTTTTTCTTCAGCATATTCAGTATAACCATGTTTCTATATCCCTGTTCTGTCATTTCATCCATATTTTCTTAGTTTCATGTTATTTATTTTCACATCATCCTTCTCAGGAACACCCCGTCTCTTTACTCTTTACTGTCCTTCACTTCACCCTGTCTCTGTATTGATCTCTCTCTCTCTCTGGGCCTTCTTCTC